>NC_041046.1:15684461-15691961 GCF_900634775.1 Gouania willdenowi | reverse complement strand
CTTTAACCTAAAGCCATGTACCCCCTGCTCCTGCACAACTAAAAAAACACAATAATGTAATGTCATATACAATCTAGCCAGACAGTGAATTTTGTATCTGATTTTTACTTGTCCTGTTGAAGAATAATATATAGCACTCAAAAAACAGAATTATAATTTGATTTATTTCAATACTGGCATTTTCATTTTGGAAAAAGAAATCTACCAAACATTTGTTGATTGAACATATTATTATATATTCATCACCTTTAGACTGTGAAATTCAACTATCTACAACTTTAATAAGAAAGGTGAGGTTGAGGGGATGAACATACAGTAACTCTGCAATGTTGGGCTGAATTTGAAAGAGTTTGAGTCTAAATTTATATTTATATTCTAGTTTCCATTGCTGTTTTGTTTTCAATTACCTGTACAGTATTTTTGGGCACCTTGCTCTAAAGGCCTGGGTTTGGCCCCCGAGCCATGAGTTTGAAACATATGTTCTAGAGAGCCTCTATCCTGCATGTTTCATCTACACCTGGTTGTAAAGGATTTCTCATTATCAGGCTTTCTGTAGAACTGCGTGATGATATTATTTCATCATTTTTATAAAAACATGTCTGAGGTTATGTCAGATATTTAAGGAATTATGTTGTAATAAATTTGCTCTAAATTTATTAATAATAAAGAAATGTATAGTTATCAACGTGCTAACTACGGTAATTGATAAGGGTGTAAAAAAAATAATTTCAGCGATATATTGTGGTATTTTACTGCGCGATAATCATATTGATTCCAAAAATGTCCAAATTGATTTCTTAAATCGTGTTTTATAACAAAAAATAAAACGCCCTGGTCTCACCTCACTCCTCAATGCATTTTAGCTTGGAGGTTCATCTCACTTCATTTTCATAAAACATACTGGGCACTTGTGTGGTTACTTTAAAAAAATAATAATAATAAGTTGATAACTTAAAGCTGTTATCCGGAGTTTCTAAGAAACGTCTCAATGTTCCGCCTTAAACAGCCTATATATATATATCTCTTATGGATGAAACAAGATTGTAAATTCTATAAATATGTACTCACTACTTCTTTCTTTTTTTTTTTTAGTGAGAGCGTTAGATTTCTAAGCTCTGTGCGTTGCTGAAGGGGATCCCAGGTGATTCTTTACACCCAGGACAGGGCGCCAGTCTATCACATGATAATCACAGTGTCAGGTGAGCCCATGGAGGATTGAAAAACAATATGTGCAAGAGAAGCTTAAAAAACACACACACACAAATTGCCTGTATCTCTTCAAACTCAATGTGGGTTTATTTTTTTAAAAAGTGGTGCAGGTCAAACCGGTACCTGTAAAAAAAAAAAAAAAAACATTGAGTGAAACATTTTTTTTTTTTTTTAGTTTCGTCGACTTGCTTTTGTTTACTGTGGTAACATGAATTCAGTTTGCATGGCAGAACTAAGAGTTCACCTCCATCATCCTTTTTGTTACTAACATCTGTTGCGCCCCGAGGCGTGTTTCAGCTCTTGAGCTATTATAAGGGTCACAATAATATAACGAGTTTTAACTGCAAAGACAGCCTTTGTGTGGGTTTACACATGCAGGCATATCAAGGTGCGTGTAGACATTCATGGTGTTTGTTATGAATGCAGTATCGATGTGCGGGCAAATCCTTATCAAAGCTGTCCCGCTGAGGTTTAAGTGTTTGCATATAAAGTCCTTTCTGACCTCAGCTTGTTGGCATGCTGTGCCACTCAATGAGGCAGATTATAAAAGTGGAGTCCACACCCTCCAATTTTCATAACACACCATCACGGGATCTATTTCCTACCACCACTTTATGGGAAAATGAGTGATAGATAATGGAATGCATGGGGACAATGATACCAGTGAGTGGATTCTGAATGTGTTTCCATGAGGTCACTGTTAAAGCTGCTGCCCATGATATTTTCTGATTAGTTAAAATCATAGTTATATGCCTCATAGATCAATGAACATCATTTACTCCAAAAAGAAAGTAAAACGGTTGAAATTGCCGCTTGAAATATTGTTTTTATCTTCACCTTACACACTCCATTTGTTTGACGTTTTTTGCACATTGCATTGTGGGATGTGTATTCCCATAAACAGATGCATTTAAGTGTTTTTCCTGTAGCTGGGTTTCAATTACAGATTTTCGCAAAAGAAAAGTGATGTTTCTAAATGTTGACAAAGTATAATTGCGCTTTGAACGTGTTTCCATTAAACGTGGTTTTGAGTGGAGCCTCTTAACTCCCGCTCAGAACCTTCTTAACACTCTGCATTCCTTTGTTGTTTCACGTCTAATGTGGCAGTAATAATTTTAAGTATAATGCTAAGAAATATCCTGATCTCCTCTTCTGTTTACACATACCGCGCCATGTTTTCTCGGAGAGAAGTGGTCATTGAACCCGGTATGTTATATTTTGTGATGTGTATTTGCGGGAAAGGTGTTTCCTTTGCGCTTTTGCGACACATTTCAATATCAAAACGTCTGAAATTCCTCCTCATGAAAGCGTGAAAAACCTTTTTGAGATATTTGAGTGTTATTTCGAAATTCAGGAGTTTTCTTTACCAGTTTTCATTACACTATTTAGATCAGCTAGTGATTCACTTGACACTACTTTTGTTCTACTTTGCTCCTGGTATTCCCTGTGATATCAGAATCAAGTAAATAGACTTGTATGCACCCGTCTCTGTGACTCCACATCCCACAATGCAATGTGTGTAAATGTTAACAAACTGAGTGAAGATGAAAAGAAACTTTCAAGTAGTAATTTCAACCGTGTACATTGGATTCTATCATCTATCTATGGATTCATCTGATTAAAAAACATTGTGGGTCGCAGTTTTAAGAATGCTGAATTGTCTCAAAATAGGAATTCCAGGTATTATTTACTATATATTCTATGAGCCTCAGTCACGGCCTGTGTGAGACAATTACTCAACCACAGCACAGAGACAGTAAATGGGATGTAAAATCTGTCATAGTCTTGTAAATCTCCCATGGTGACTGATTCGGTTTTGAATCTTCAGAAGAAAAAAAAAATAATACAAGATGACAATTCTGCTACTTTGTAAATAATTAATAAGAAAAATGCTAATTACAAAACAAAGACAAATGACTGGAACGTTTTCACTGGGGTAACTCCATTACACTGATTGATTCATAGACAGCTAATTCAAATATGATCATTTATTTTATATTCAAACTGAGTTTTTGCTGCTTTAATTAGATGTTGTATTTAAAAAAAACAGTGTCTCACCATAAAAAAGAACCACTTGTCAAAATGTGTTATATCATTCTAAGACACTAAAACACCATCTGTTAACCTTATTTTTATACGTATCTTCATTAAATATATTTTGTTAAGTGTTTTTAAATTATAAAGTATTACCATACAGTCAGACATCAATTATTTTCACCATTGTCTGACAAATATTGGCGTTGCAAATACCATATGTTCAGCTCTTTATTTGAAATCACACTATTATGTTTACAAAGTCTCTTATTGTTCTGGCCATGGTTACTTGTATAAATCATGGAAAGATTCTTTTATGTGGCTTCTGTCAAGTTTGTCATTCCCTCTTCAGCTTCTTCTCCATGGGATGTGCTGTCTAACCGGTACCCCCTGCAAAGCCACGGCTCTACTCATTCATGTTAGTACAGCTGCCTCTTCCCGATGCAGTCCCAAACCAACAGCAGCAACAGCTGGCAGGACTGAGCCTCTGTCTGGCTCAGTGGGCCAAATGTGTTGAGAATGCGGTCTGATCCGTGTGGCAAGAGCGTTGGCCGCGGCATGCGCGCTCGCGTTTTTCTGTGACATTCGTCATTCACTTGAGTTGAAAATATTGAACTCCAGCGAATGTTTTGCGTGACGCGCAGACGCGAAAGCCAATCAAAGTCTCGTTGTCAATTATGTCAGGCCATCAACATGGACACCGGTCTTTTCACCCATTTCAGCATGAAGGAGAAAATAAATGTGGAGGTGTGTGACCACCCGGAGCTCTACGACACGGCCAGTGTTTTAGTTTTTTCCTGAAGCAAAGAGTGAAACTCATCGAGATGAATGCGTCGCTGGGGAACCAGGTGAATCCAGGAACGGCAAGCATTAGCCTCAAGTTCCTTTTTTTTTTTTTTTTTTTTTTTAAGCTTTTTTGCTGAGCTTTTTGTCAGAAACTGGCATTTGTGTGAAACTTACCTATATTCAACTGCTAATTACGGAAGAACGAAACAAACTATAAACTTTTTTTTTTCTGATGAGAGTAAAGTCTATTCTTTCAGAATCTGGTTTCAGATTTTACACAGTCATAGTACAAAATATTCTGTGGTTCTTCAAAGACCAGTCAAAATGCTCTAAAATGGTGGCAGTCAGGGGGTGTCGCTGTTCTGAAAATGGCTGGCAGCCAATGAGTTATCTGTGAGTTCACCAAAATCTGACTATTGGGTCATTTTGACCTGAGGACAAAAAAAAGTAACTTTTTGTATACAGTTTTCATGAAAAATCAAAAAAAATTAAACTTCTCACTTTTTTTCTAACATTGTGATGAAACTAAGAAAATTCATCTAATTTCAAGTTGAAAAAAATTCATTGAGGGATTTTTAACACTGTAAAATGGAACTGGGTCATTTTGAGGGTTAATAACAAGGCAGTGGCGAGCCGTACGATTGCCATATCAATATACTGACATATTCTATTCAGACACAGCGCCCCTATTTGGCCAGTTTAGGTCACTTGATAGGTCAGTCATTGGTCTGTTTAGGTCATGTGACTAAGACTATAGTTATAACCTTAACCCTAACACTAAGACGCTACGTACGTGGACTTCGCTAACCGTACCAATAGCACCGGGGATTGTCCGTACGGCAACTATACAAAGACACTTTCTAATAATAACAATCATGTCTTATTAATAGCATTCAAATGCATTATTGTCATTTTTTACCATTGCTATCTCCACTTAGCCACCACCTTGTCTCTCTCTCCTCTGCCTCCCTCCTTCACTCATTACCGCCCCCCCTCCCCAGTCTTTCCTTTCTCCTGCTGTCACCTCTCACAGAACCTGGCAGCATCTAGCCAGCTTGCATTTTAATTTGGCCCTGAAGTTACTTATTTCATTATCGATCATCCGTAATGCTGAATCAATGTTCATCTTGTTATGTGGGCCATACCCGTGTAATACAGTGATAGTGGTGCCCAGAGTTACTCATTCCTTTTACAAAGTGACTTTACCGTAAAATCAATGCTTTGTGTTACTGATACAGGGGGAAACTGCAGCAGATGGAGTGAGAGTCAGTGGCAAGAGAGGAAACAAACAAAAAAAAGCGTTACCTCACCCTCCATGATGTGTTGTTGAAGGCCTAGAGCTTAGCACATTTCCTCAGTGTAAATATTGTAGTGTAAGCTAGGATTTAGTTACACTTGGATAGTAATAATAAGGCTACTGTGGTCCTTTGGGTCCAGTTGGTTGTTAATCCTGGTTTAGAATAATTTTCCAAATAAAAAAAGAAAAAGTTTGCATCCTATAGTATTTAAAGGGGACATATCATGCTAAATCCACTTTTTTAGCCCTTAAATGTATTTTGTTGTATATTTAGAGTGCTTAGAAGTACAGAAAAAATCAAATTAGTCTCTTCAGGTGCTCCGTAGATATCTTTATATTCTGTTTTGCTCATATTTTTCAATCTGTTTCGATTTTTCTATTCTCTATTACGTTTTTTGAACTATTACATCACAGTATTTGCAGCGGAACTGCCAAATTAGTACATCAACTCCAGGTCCAACACTTCGAGCAATCCGCCATTTTTATTTCTCGCTTTTATTTTGTAGTCCATGCTCAAGGATGCCGAAGTTACGAGAGGATAAGTCAAAATGTTTGGTTGTTGGATGTAGTAACCCACATGCTTCATTACAACGTCTCCCAGCATCAGAACCTTTTCGAAGTGCCTGGTTGAGTTTTATTTTTCACAGAAATGTACCCACATCTGTGGGTAAGGTCATTTTTGTGTGCGCAAAGCACTTCAAGCCATTCTAAAGAAGGATTTTCCGAAACACTTTGTCTGATTGAGGGTTCAATTCCTTCTATCTTTGGAGATGACGAACAGAGCACTTCGGTAAGCTGTAAATAACGCTAAAAAGTGTGATGATAAGACGTCCCTGTCATTGTTTTGTTAGCATTAGCAGTTGCACATCTTCAGACTTCATATGTTAGCGCTGTGTGCTCGTTTTAGATCCTTGATGATATGGCCTATGTGATTTAATTTAAGTCTAAAGTTTTCATTAGTCACTTCATTTTGCTGTTTTTGTCTTTGAAAAGACTGTATTAAAATGCATTTCGTGACGTTAGCTTGGCGCTAGCGTTAGCTCGGTGCTTGTGTTAGCTCACTTGTTAGGGTTCTGCAGGTTCATCATCTTCATTTTCATCTCGCTCCACTGGGTCAGACTCTGGCTGTAACATGTAAGGCTGGATGGACAAGTCTTCTGTTGTTGACATTTTGTAAATAACCTCTGAATAAAAAGTTTATGCGCCACTACATAGCCGTATCTCTTCTATCAAACTACAAAAATGGCCGAACAGGGTGGAGTTGAACCGAGTGTCACCTGGAGAGGGGGCGGGGTATGGAGTGTCTCATTTGCATTTAAAGAGACCGCACCAAAACGAGTTGCTCTCAGAAGCACATCAGAAAAGGGGTAGAAAAGAGGCCTGTGGAGCTATAATAATGAGGAATTCAGACCCAAGCATTGCAGTTCCGCTTTATATAGACCACAACTGTATGATTTATATGTAAAAAGGAAGGATTTAAAACCATGATATGTCCCCTTTAAATGAAATGGTTGCATTTTGTGAAATTTGCAGATCTGTCACAGGACAATGGAGTCTATCCCAGTCTATAGGATGCATTACAGCTCACACATTGGGCAGGTTGTTGGTCCACTGATGATGTCACATAGAGAAAGAACATCTAGACAGACAGTCATTTACTATAGTCTATATCAGTGACTCTCAATCTTTTTTGGTCAAAAAAAGTACCCCCTTTGTCTTATTGCTGAATCCAAGTCCCCACTTTGTCCGACAACAACATTTTGCTGAAAAAACTATTTAAAAACAACTATAGAGCTTAATGATGGAATGAATGAGTGATAACACACATTTTTTTAAAGAACCTCATTTTCTAAATTAGTGGAAATAAACATTTTTCTAGAATTAGTTTCTGATCATGTTCTGATCATGTTTGATCTCATATATATATATATATATATATATATATATATATATCAAACATGATCAGAAACTAATTCTAGAAAAAAAAAATGTTTTTGGAGTCGCCAGAAATTCTTGATATCAAAAAAAAAAAAAAAAAATAAAAAATATTTTATTTTGTTTTTTTACTGCATTTTAGTTGAACAAGATTTATATTTCACAAAGTGAAAGTATAGAAATACAGCTGTTTAAGATGTGTGTTGTTTCACTTTATTTATGTATTTTTTTTTTAAAAG